>NC_069134.1:23323582-23343582 GCF_026914265.1 Mya arenaria | reverse complement strand
TAAATAATTTTTAAAATGATTTAGTGATTCATTTAGATAGTTTTAGTATTCCCTTCATGCTGTTGGTTTTACAAGCAATCCTAATTACGTTCTTCTTATAAATAAACTTCCGCAAATTGTGGCTCACGTTTATGTCCTTAAAGAGACACTCTCTAGCCTTGCTAGTTTTTTGTTTACAAGATTAAATATCAGATCTTATATGGCATCGTAAATGCCTCTAATTACACAGCTATCTAATGGCGAAATATATTAAAGCATTATACATAAACATATATACCTATATTAGCATACAAATCGTGTGATATGCATTTATGTATTTTACAATAACGTTTATCTATGAAATGAATATCAATATTTAATATGTTATACTAATTATCAAATTGTCTTTTACATAATTGTCATTTTATTTTATGTGAATAAATGGAATGCAAATAAAATGAGCTCTATCGTTTGTAGTTTTAGTAATTTCAATTACATTTAAGCTATTTCTCATATAATTACAAAGACAACTTTTTTTCAGAAAAGCTGGAACACACCGTGCAGACTATTCTAATGATGACAACTTTCTTAATACTGAAGGTAAGTATTCATGGCTTGCTTAAATTCCCTGAGGCTCGAGGTATTTTCACCGGTCCCTGGGATGTCGAGCCAACGGGATTCGACTTTATGCATAACACACCATGTAGAGTGTAAGTTCATTTGACAACGCCGCCGACAAATCCAAACATCGGCGTCGGACCTTGTGAGAGTGTTAATCTTGTTATTTTGAGAGGCATAGACTACGGACACGATTCAATCTTGGTTAGAGCTACCAGTCTACCACTGGTTCTTTAAATGGACTCGCTCATGGATTGTAAAATGAACTTTTTACGAAAAAAAAATATTACGAAATGTGGCAAATCATAACACGGTGGAGAACCCACGTGACTTATTTGGTAAAGTGCACGGCAACAAATGTCAACAAGTCTCGATTCAGGTAAGGTTTTTAAAGATAACTTTCTTAATATTTGGAGAATTTTTGTGAAATAAAGACCATAAACCCCGCATTTAAGAGCTCTATCCACGGTAATAAAGAACGTAATCTAATATCCTAAAGGTTTCCTGAAAATCTTGACCAACTGATTTCTCAGAGTGGAAATCTAAGGCAAAGTACACGGCTTTTGACAAATCTATCGGTTTACCTCATGTAAGCCGTAAATAATTCATACAAAAATCTTATTTTAAAAAGTTTTATGTATTTTATAGTTTTCAGCGTGTATTGTTTAACTTCTAGTTATTTCAAAGGTAAAAATGAACTAAAAGCAAATTGATAAAGTACACGGACATTTTAGGATGATAAAGTACACGGTCATTTTAGTTTATGTTTGAAAGTAGAGTGCGGTTTACAAACTAATCGTTATATAAGCATTTTCTGTTCGTGAAGTCAGAATATATAGTGTTTAGTTTTTATCTAAGTTATAACAATAAATTTTGCATTATAACGCACACCTAAATAACTAAATATTTAGCAATCATATTTAATGAGGAGTTGAAAGATAGTCTATGGAATAATTTAAGAGAAAGTCTGCCATTATAAGTTCGATTACTTTTAAATATGCAGATCAATACAGAATCATACATACATTTCTTCAAAAATCAGATAGTTTTACTTATAAATTACAATCTGGACTGACGGCGAATAAAACATCTCTGTAGTTAGCGGCCCGTTTGTGGTGATTATAAATTTCATGAATGTTCCTATTTTGATGTGTTTGCACATCACAATTAGTTTATATATGTTTCCACATTTAAAGCATATTGTTCATACCTTTCAGGTAACGCTGAATCTTTTATTTGGTTCAGTCTGAACAAATATTATCTGATCTACATCAGTAAAACTGCGGTCGTTCGAACAATACAGACAGGAACTCATTGTAAAGATGGAGGCTCAGAGTTAGATGGGAAACAGCAAGGAGGAATGAGAGCACACTATATTACCAACTTACAGGCTAGGACTAAGACTTGAACATCTAGATAAGAGCTGAGCATGGAACATTAGAATGTTCTAGACTAAAGGCTGAAATGTGATTACAAAATACTTGTGTTTCAAAGCTTGCTGAATTATATAAGATACATGCAGTTAAGAGTTTATAGGAAATAAATGGGAAAATGACAACAATGTATCTCTTAACCTTGTGAAAATGTTTTATGCTCAATCCGTTTTCATACTATTTTTACACTGCATTTTTTTCAGTACT
This sequence comes from Mya arenaria, assembly GCF_026914265.1. Taxonomy (NCBI): domain Eukaryota; kingdom Metazoa; phylum Mollusca; class Bivalvia; order Myida; family Myidae; genus Mya; species Mya arenaria. Next base: position 23,341,345 of record NC_069134.1, on the reverse strand, counting down.
GTAAGACAAACGAACATTTTGAAAGAGCACCATATGGTAACAGTACGTTCTGCTATTTATCTTAATAAAATGTTAAACTCATGAAAACGATTTTAACTCGGCAACATACTTGAATGCACTTCAAACTAGACCATTGTAATCTTTCAATGTGTCATGATTAGGTGTGTTTCGCCTTAAATTGCCTGCTGAGTCCAGATTTGAACTTGAATGCTGAGCGACACTGTAGAAATTTGTCATACCCCTGTGTCTAGTAGAAATCTGGTCACTGAGATTGGTCGTGTCACCCAATTTGAACCCACACACCACAGGTTAGCTTCAATTGGCCGCTTTCGCGTCTTTCGTGTATCTTCAAGTCTTGCAAGGCAGTTTTGCCACACTATTTGCAAACGTGTAACTTTGTCTCGCCGTAATTGCTGCACCTATAAAAAAGACATGTACTGTCACAAGTTAGCGTGAATTGCTGCAATGTCAGTACTTGAATATAATTTTTAAAAAACACTATATTACTGCCACGCAATGAGTGTTTGATCGTGTAATCAGCACCATAAAACTGAACGACCCTGTCCACTGAAACATGGACCACATTATTACCCGGTATGTGAAAAACGCCACCCCTAAAAAACGTTGAAAACACAGTCAGACGACGGCAAATCTTAACCTCTACACGAGGGGAGTCATAATAAAAGTATAACTGTTAGTATATTCTTATTTCTCGGCGAAAAAAATAAAGCTAAAAACTAACCTGTGTCTGTGTAAACACTTTCCCGCAAAAACGATGGCAATCGACCAGAATGCCTTCTATCGTGGTCTACTAGATTATTTTTTGAAATGCCATTCCGCATTCTTTGCATAAAGTCGGAGTCTTCATATTCTGAAATGAAACAAATATCACAAAATTATAAGTCTTTCAAATCAGCTAGCAATCGAAGACATTAAAAGTACAAGAACACTTTTCTTTCTCAAAATTGACAAAATGAAGAGTTATTAAGCAGTTATGTGTTACTGTTTACCATGTATAATGAATACAAACACGTTTTACATATACGATACGAAAAAGAAGTGGAACACCCTTTACAAAAACTTCAAGCCCTTTATATGTCAATTGCGAATATATTGTTAAAATACGGGACTGAATTTTAGTGTGATAACACATGTTTCCATGATTCATGAAAATGAGACCATCATTTAGGCGACTCTGTCGGTCTAACTGTTAAAACGCGTTCATTCTTCCCTTGCCACTCCATTACAATGCGTCTTTTCAAACATGGAGCAATGTTCAATAATGAATTTGAAGAATAGAAATAATAAATATATTTATAATAACTCGTTTTAGCACCAGTCAGTGAAATAATGAGTATATACACTGAAGGTTGTAAACGACCGTGTACTTTATCAAACCTAAAATGTCCGTGTACTTTATCAATTTGGTGTTAGTTCATTTTCGCCTTTGAAATAACTATAAAAAGTTCAACAATACACGCTGAAAACTTTAAAATACATAAAATTTGCTTAAAATAAGATTTTTGTATGAATTATTTACGGAAAGCATGAAGTAAACCGATAGATTTGTCAAAAGCCGTGTACTTTGCCTTAGATTTCAACTCTGAGAAATCAGTTGGTCAAGATTTTCAGGAAAACTTTAGGATATTAGATTACGTTCTTTATTACCGTGGATGGAGCTCTTAAATGCGGGGTTTATGGTCTTTATTTCACAAAAATTCTCCAAATATTAAGAAAGTTATCTTTAAAAACCTTACCTGAATCGAGACTTGTTGACATTTGTTGCCGTGCACTTTACCAAATAAGTCACGTGGGTTCTCCACCGTGCATAAGGAGTGACACAACTAATATGGAGTCCATCAACAAATAATTGACATTCGCTCAAATATTGTTGTTGAAGACCACAATTTTGGCACCACCTAATAACAAATGAAACTGTTCATACCAAGGGGAGACATCTTATCAACGAATGAACCTGTTCATACCAAGGGGAGACATCTTATCAACGAATGAACCTGTTTATGCCGAGGGGAGACATCTTATCAACGAATGAACCTGTTTATACCAAGAAGAGACATCTAATCAACCAAGGGGAGACATCTTATCAACGAATGAACCTGTTCATACCAAGAAGAGACATCTAATCAACCATAGGGAAACATCTTATAAACGAATGAACCTGTTCATACCAAGAAGAGACATCTTATCAACGAATGAACCTGTTCATACCAAGAAGAGACATCTTATCAACGAATGCACCTGTTTATACCAAGGGGAGACATCTTATCAAAGAATGAACCTGTTCATACCAAGAAGATACATCTAATCAACCAAGGGAGACATCTTATCAACGAATGAACCTGTTCATACCAAGAAGAGACATCTTATCAACGAATGAACCTGTTCATACCAAGAAGAGACATCTTATCAACGAATGAACCTGTTTATACCAAGGGGAGACATATTATCAACGAATGAATCTGTTCATACCAAGAAGAGACATATTATAAACGAATGAATCTGTTCATACCAAGGGGCGACATCTAATCAACCAAGGGGCGACATCTTATCAACGAACGAACCTATTCATACCAAAGGGGCGACATCCTATCAAACAATGAACCTGTTCATACCAAGAAGAGACATCTTATCAACGAATGAACCTGTTCATACCAAGGGACGACATCTTATCAACCAAGGGGCGACATCTTATCAGCGAACGAACCTGTTCATACCAAGGGGCGACATCTTATCAACGAACGAACCTGTTCATACCAAAGGGAGACATCTTATCAACGAACGAACCTGTTCATACCGAGGGGCGACATCTTATCAACGAATGAACCTGATCATGCCAAGGGGCGACATCTTATCAACGAACGGACCTGTTCATACCAAGTGGCGACATCTTATCAACGAACGAACCTGTTCATACCGAGGGGAGACATCTTATCAACGAATGAACCTGTTCATTTCAAGGGGAGACATTTTATCAACGAATGAACCTGTTTATACCGAGGGGAGACATCTTATCAACGAATGAACCTGTTTATACCAAGAAGAGACATCTAATCAACCAAGGGGAGACATCTTATCAACGAATGAACCTGTTCATACCAAGAAGAGACATCTAATCAACCATAGGGAAACATCTTATAAACGAATGAACCTGTTCATACCAAGAAGAGACATCTTATCAACGAATGAACCTGTTCATACCAAGAAGAGACATCTTATCAACGAATGAACCTGTTTATACCAAGGGGAGACATCTTATCAAAGAATGAACCTGTTCATACCAAGAAGATACATCTAATCAACCAAGGGGAGACATCTTATCAACGAATGAACCTGTTCATACCAAGAAGAGACATCTTATCAACGAATGAACCTGTTCATACCAAGAAGAGACATCTTATCAACGAATGAACCTGTTTATACCAAGGGGAGACATCTTATCAACGAATGAACCTGTTCATACTAAGAAGAGACATATTATAAACGAATGAATCTGTTCATACCAAGGGGCGACATCTAATCAACCAAGGGGCGACATCTTATCAACGAACGAACCTGTTCATACCAAAGGGGCGACATCTTATCAAACAATGAACCTGTTCATACCAAGAAGAGACATCTTATCAACGAATGAACCTGTTCATACCAAGGGACGACATCTTATCAACCAAGGGGCGACATCTTATCAGCGAACGAACCTGTTCATACCAAGGGGCGACATCTTATCAACGAACGAACCTGTTCATACCAAAGGGAGACATCTTATCAACGAACGAACCTGTTCATACCGAGGGGCGACATCTTATCAGCGAATGAACCTGTTCATGCCAAGGGGCGACATCTTATCAACGAACGGACCTGTTCATACCAAGTGGCGACATCTTAACAACGAACGGAACTGTTCATATCAAGGTGCGGCATCTTATCAACGAACGAACCTGTTCATACCAAGTAGCGACATCTTATCAACGAACGAACCGGTTCATACCGAGGGGAGACATCTTATCAAGGAACGAACCTGTTCATAACAAGGAGCGACATCTTATCAACGAACGGACCTGTTCATATCAAGGGGCGACATATTATCAACGAACGGAACTGTTCATACCGAGGGGAGACATCTAATCAAGGAACGAACCTGTTCATACCAAGTAGCGACATCTTATCAAAGAACGAACCTGTTCATACCGAGGGGAGACATCTTATCAAGGAACGAACCTGTTCGTGCCAAGGGGCGACATCTTATCAACGAACGGACCTGTTCATGCCAAGGGGCGACATCTTATCAACGAACGGAACTGTTCATACCAAGGTGCGACATATTATCAACGAACGAACCTGTTCATACCAAGTATGTATGCTGTTTTCTTTTAACTATAACATTTCCCAATTTCGGCATTTTCATGACGCAAAATTTCCAAAAATGTCTAGGGTCTTTTTCCCAAAATGGACAGAAAAAACCCTGAATGCCTGTGGGTACAATGAGTTCGAAGAAACAGGAGTACGAAAAACAACAAATCGTGAAGAAATTACTAACGACAAAACATTTCAAATAAAACCGTTTATAATATTCTTGCTCATACTTTGTGCGAAAGAGAAAATATAACGATGCTTATACACTTTTTTATCAAAGCAATGCCCGCCAAACGCGAATTAAAAGGTAAAACGTCTAAATGCAAACGGTTAAAAAGTCCTTATATGCTCTATTAGAGGCGATCCTAGTCTGGAGTTCCTTACCCTAACACTATCGTTATCGGTATGAAATATCAGTAAGCAGGGAACCAGACTAAGGCGATCCTAGGTATTGCCGTTTGTGGAGGTGTAACTTAGGGGCCAACTCTTTTGACATTTGCGTCTCCCTCACAACCGAAATTTAAATAGTTTAAAGTGTCGGACGTGGGGTTGGGGGATGCTTCTCTATGAACATTTTTACATTTCTTTAGTCCGAAGTGGTGCTATTTCTTTCCTCATTATTTTATTTCCTTGAACGATCTTGGGTGTTGGGCCACGTAGGTGTGCAATCCACTGAAGAGTTTATTCCTGCGTTTTATTTCATTATAAACCTTACTAGTATTGATGATGATGGTGATGATGGTGATGATGATGTTGATGCTGCTGCTACTGCTGCTACTGCTGCTGCTGCTGCTGATGATGATGATGATGGTGATGATGATAATGATGATGACGATAATAATAATAATAATATAATAATAATAATAATAATAATAATAATAATAATAATATATAGCGAAATGTCAGAAGCGGAAGCTTGCGCGTGTGGACTGGTCGTACAGCCGGGAAAGCAATGTAATGTTTACATTTTAGACTGTGCTCTCAATCTCACGTTTTGCAATTGTCTGCATGAATATAAATCGCTTTTGTGAATACCCGTGAATTATTTTGTCTTGTATCTTCTTGGTCTCAACGGCAACTCGAAACGCCGTCAGCGGTAACAACGGAAGAGTTGCCGACGGAGGTGTCACCCCGTCGGCCTATCCCAGGGATCCGTATTATTTTGTTCGACCAGAAACTGAAGTACCACTTAATTTTGAGATGGAATCCTGATAAACATTTGGTATGAAATTGTATAGGGTACTGTTACGTTCCGCTCTAGGCGGCGGATGTGCGTTTATAATATAACATTCCGTTAGAGACGGAAGTACGTTTATTGAACAAATGATAACTTGGTTGGTAAAATGCAAATAAGCAAAGCTTGGGCTTGCGAATTTACCGTAAAAAAATGACCAGTGAACCCCTTCAGGGTCGAGCATGCTTTTGTCTGTTGGGTTTTTGTTTGACGTCGCACGTAACAAATGGTGGCAGCGATAGGATATTGACAACTGCCGGAACGGAGTTGCCCTACCCTTTAGTTTCCAAGACGAGTCTTCTCGGAGGGGAAAGTAATGTAACGTTTCGCTGTAGGCGGCGGATGTGCGTTCATAATATAACATTCCGTTATAGACGGAAGTACGTTCATAGTACGTATGATAGCTTGGTTGGTAATATGCAGATTAGCAAAGCTTGGGCTCTGTGTGCATTGAGATTTGACTGTATATAAAGACCAGCGGACCCCTTCAGGGTTGAGCATGCTTTTCTCTGAAGGGATCTGTTGGTGTATGTTGGTCTCGCACGTTACGGTACGTACAAAACTGCTGACCAATTAACTGACGATATATAAATAGAAGCCCGAATATTGCTGAAACCAAAGATACCAAGAAGGGTTTCCAAAATGGTTGACATGATACATGTATACAAGAAAGATTTGCAATATTAGAATAAAAATAAATTGAACAGTTCTCTATAAGTGTTATTTATCATTTGCCAATTGGCTACTAACCTCTATGGAGGCTATTCGTTGCCAAAAGTCCAGACGTGTATGTGTGTATTTTAGGTTTGTAACATTGATGATTTACCAATTTACATTTTACAACCGCCAACTCATCGGTTGTATGTTTACATTTTACACTGCACATTTTCATTTTTCATTGTACCAATTGGAGTTTTATTCTCGTTGCATCTATTCAACAGATTCATTCTGTGAAAGTCACATGCCGAGTTTTACATTGCGGTGTGTAGAAGACAGATTTCAATTCGTAGTTCTACAAAGTACATTGTATGGTGGTGACTTTTCGTTCGCAGTTCAACATGTTTACGAGAGGAATTTAATTTTATTTATAGATAGCTCCGCCTTAACCATGTCTTAACTCCGCCTTAACCATGTCTTAACTCCTCCTTACGTCTTTCGGAAATTCCCGCTATCACTCGGCTCTATTTAAACCAATTATGGATACTTTGGACCATGGACATTGCGAACGTTAAATTATGGGTATTACGAATCATCTATATTATGACATTATGGACTATGATTTGGAAACAGGATGGATTATAAATTATTTCATGTCGAATAAAATAATATATGATATTACAACATGTTTTTGTCTATATAATAGTAATTAATACGCACATATGACATGAAATGAGATGTATGCAAAATCATACTTGACTTAAACACAACAAAATGTAAGTCATTAGCATTAAATTATACTTCAAGAATGAAAAGTCCCATTGTCTTATTTTTCTTTTAAAGCTGCACTCTCACAGATTGACCGTGTTGACAACTATTTTTATTTTTTGTTTTGGAATTAGCCAATTTGCGTAAATGTCTGGATACCAGTGGTATAAGACAGCTGACAAAAGATCAGATACAGTTTTTTTCAGTTTTACGTTCGCAAATTGATGTTTTATGGCTAAAAGTGATACTACACTAACGTTTTAAGAAAAATGAAAAATGTCGGCAGTTTTCCAAACAATTTAGATCTGTTTTAGTGTGAGTAATCTTATTATTTGTATAGAAAGCATTGCTGCCAAAATCAGCCGAGTCTGGGACAAAAAAAAGGTTGTCAAAACTGTCAATCTGTGAGAGTGCAGCTTTAAATTACTATAAATACTATTTTAAATTCTACCATTAGAGGACATTTTCTTGCCTTTTTGCGATGTTTAAGATTGCAAGTAATATTAGATAATTTAAAATTTACGAAGAAAAAAATCTAAATTTTCATTAAGTTAAAATTATTCAATAAGATGCCCCAGAGGTTTCTTACCTGGTAGCTGGAACTGTATGGATAAAATACACTTAGATTACAACTTCATATAACTCGTACATTATACTGTAACGAATATTATTTTATAGGCAATTAATAAAGTATTTTAATGATGAAATCAATTTATTGCTAATAAACAATTATTACTTGCTGCTACCTTTTATACCCCACCCACACTCAACAGTCAGGGTTTTTTTTCACATTTAGGTGAAGCGGACCTAGCCCTTTTGGAGGGGAAAAATCGCGCGTTTGTTTTTCTAATCTAAGACTCACGATATCTATTTTTTCATGCTCTTGAAATCCCCCACTTGATTGTTATGGTTCACAGTGGCAGATCCCGTAATTCATAACTTGGGGACACAAGTGGGTTGGAGGGCTGTTCTTCCATCCACATGGATATTTTGTTTCAATGATGAATTGAAATTACATGTTTACACCATACATGCTTATTAAGATAGTAAACGTATAACATCAGACAAAACTAGGTGGATATCATTATGATGTCCATCAAAAGTTTCGTGGGTTTGCTGGAGCAGGTTTTGAACAGGGACTTGCGTTAGAGGGGCGTTACTTAGGGGCACAACTTTTTGGACATGATCCCTCGAGTGGGCATGACATTAATATGTTTAAAATGTGGGAAGTGGGGTTTAGGGGTACTCCCCCTAGAATATTTTAAATAATTTTAGTCTGAATTGGTGCATTCTTGCGTTATTAAGTATTTTTTTCTGAGAAATATTGACAAAAAAATTAACCTTTAAGTTTACTTGCGGGCCAACTCTTGGGGGGACACAGGCCCTACAGCTCCCCCCCCCCCACTGAACGACCCGCCCATGGTCTAAATGAACAATTTTTGTGCTTGGGTATATATATAAGTAAAAAACCAACTGACAGTGGCAGTATAAATCTGGGTCCGTGAGCCCAGCTCAGATACACCCAACTGCAATTGACTAAATAATATGGTGATTTATAACCCATTTAGGAACATTGATCGTCGAAATAAAATAAAAGATGAAGTTAATTTTTTTTTATTGTGAAATAAAGAGAGAGTACTCGGACTTACAACCGGGAATTTACAGGAGGTAGGCGAAGATGTTATCTCCCTTGCTTGATTCGACGGAAATAAACGAAAGAAAATCTGATTCGTTAGCTCCGCCCTTTCACCTTCGTTTCTTTCGGTGACATTTACCATATAAGGTATAGGCGAAATCGTCTATCCTCGTAATTCTGAGCTTGTCAATTGACTTTTGTAAACTTGACTTGTTGGACTGCAAATGTTCATTTTACGAATGCGAGTGTCGACTGTAGGATTGCAGTTTTACATATGCATGATTCGGCTTTCTAAATTACATCATCATATTGTTAAAGGCAAGTTATACGATCTATGTTTTAGTACGTTTATACAGGGTCGATCTGACAAATATACATTTTGACTACTATAATGACAAATGACAAATCAATACGGAAAAACTGACGAATAGAAACAACAAATAGCACGTCTACATTGACAAATGTAAGAGATATTTAGTACGATTAAGAAGCACATTGTGGGAATTACACGTCTGGGCCCCGTTTCAATAAGATATCTTAGTCGTAAAGTTACGCTGGCGTAAATATTTAGTTACGATATTTTTTACGGGCGTTTCAATAAAGCTGTCGTAACAATTATCGTAAGTGCTCCGCGTTTTCTTTTCGGCGAAAAGTGAAAGTAGTGAAACGTCACTTCCGTTATCAATATTGTCGTATGTCAACATTGAACCAGATATACAAATGGCAATGAAAAGAGATCGTCAAACGAATTGGAGCATGGACGAGGAGTCGACTTTAGTCGACTTCTGCGTAAATAATTACTCGTTTTTGTATGGTGGACTTGGCCCTACCGTTACAAAGCAAGGGCGCCATACAAAATGGGAAGAATTGCGTGAAGAGTAAGGATTTGCTACTTTCAGTTTTACTTTCAGTTTCTTTTTAAAAAGTACGTGGAAGGATTAATTTTAAACCTAAGGTTATGATTCCAGTTTACTTAAACATAAGCTGTATCGATTCGAAATGAACATTTCATTCCCTAGTTATGTCACTGTTTTATTTCGGATATTGATCTGTTTAGAAATGCATCTTGCCACCTAATATTTAATTGCACTAGATCTACTCAATTATTCAATTAATATTTTCGAAATGTAATTATGAATTATCGTTGTTGTTTTTATTTCATTCAGGATCAGTGCAGTATGGCCGGGGAGGTGTATTGATCAGTTAAAAAAGAAGTGGACGGATTTAAAGGTATGTATTCACAAGCCGATTTAGAGGGATGAGGTTGCCCCCACCTCCCTCTTTTTAAAATCGTCTAAATTTACCTTTATAAAACATACAAAAAAATGCGCACTTACTACAAATTGTTACAATGGCATTGAGTTGGTAACCTCAAACACACATGCAAATAGTTAATGCAGTATTCTGTCAGTTCATAGGTTGGGGCGCATGTCAAAATGTTTGGCCTCTAAGTTACACACCCTCTAACGTCAACTCCTTGATCTGCCCCTGGTATTCGATTTTAATTTTGGTTGTGTCTTTTACAGTTGATATATATGCACGTTTTTTTTAAAACTGGTTAATGATGGTATGGATGTATATATTTTTAAAAATGTTTTCAGTCTGCAGCAAAGAAGAACGAGATACAGCGGAGGCATTTTGCTGCCGGGACAGGTGTGGGTCCTGCGCCCCAAGAGCCAACTGATGTAGAGATGAAGGTGAGACACTGATGTTCTTCTTGGATACAATGTATTTATTGCACAAACATGTGTGGATTGACCTTGTAGTTAGCTTATCACTTCATAGAATATATTTGGCAATGTGGTGGGCGTATAAGCATTATTTATTTTAAGTCGGACAATTTTCATTATCATTTTTCATGTTAACACTGGAAATTTATTGCCTAAATTGTCTTGTTCCTGTCCACGGAAATGGTATGTACCTTCATTCTAGAAATAAGTAATAATGGTCAGATTCAGCAAAATAGTTACTTATTGTTACACAATTGTTTTTGCATTTAGATCCTGAGTGTAATCCCCGAGGAAATGGTAACAGGGGTTGCTGGTGGAGTGGATGTTTTCGAAGGTAAATTTGCATATATTGAGTGAAATATAATGTATGTACAAATAAATGTACATAATGCATTCATTATTTTGTACATTCATATAAGCATTTTAAGATCAGCGGAGGCTTACAAGAATTGTATGCAATTTTTATCAATAAACTTCAACTCTTGTATACCAAAGTACCAGTCATTATAATTTAGGTCATGCCGTACATTTTGTTGGAAAGTTTATTGACTGAATGCATATCAACTTATAAATCAGATATAATTTATTATTATTATTATGAAATTTCAGACTCATGCAAGCCTCCTGCTGTCAAAAAGTATAGGCCATCTGAGCCTTCAGGGTCAACTTTCAACGCCAACTGTTCAACGCATCATGGTAATTTTGTCAGTTGAATGAATTTAGTTCAATAACAAAATCATAAACATAAACAACAATTTTATTAACAATAAAGAAATATGTAATTAAGTGTACACATAGGACTTTTGTCCTTTTAAATATGACTACAATCTGTATGGTCAAGTTATTTATAATGAAATAAACGTATCTTTACATATAATCTCTCAAAACATCTTTCTTATAGACATTTAAAGAAAAATGTCATAGTGATTTTTTTTGAAGTTCTAAGAATTTTTTTTACTGTTTCAGACATAAGTATCAGTGAGGCAGAGCCAATGGCAAAGAAGACAGTAACACAGGTTATTTTGATAAGTCAACATTTTTTTAATAAGAAATGCTGGGAAAAAAACAACACAACATTTTTTTGCAATGAAAGCTAATAGCGTATAGAAAAAAACACAGACAAGTTCATTTCTATTTTGGGAAGCCACGATAATGTACCCCTGGTGGTTATTGAACCAAGAGTTTCTTTGGCATAGAGGGACACCTACACCACTAGACCATTCCCACCCTTTTTAGGAGCATTATACCATTTTTATAACCTTGCTGAACCTCTATTGAATTAACATATGTTTTTAAATTATTTATAATAGCATTCAAATATTTTTAATAGTAAAATTAAATAAGTAAAGAATTCAACAACATCATTCTACTTGTGTATGATTATATATTTGTCTTTTATCCCAAAACAGAATCAAGACCTACACCACCAAAAAGAAATGACATTGCTCATCAGATGCTTGAAGAGCAAAAGAAACAAAACGAATTCCTGGCAATGATTAATTTCAACCTTGCAGAACTTGTGAGCTTGAAGAGGACAGAAGTCCAAATTCTGTCAGAAAAACATCTGAACAAGACATTTTTTTAAATTTAAAGACAGTGAATACTTGAATGAAAGGGAGTGAAAATAGTTTATTGGTTGTTAATATTTATGATAAACATAATATAAATGTGTACATATTATTTCTATATCATGTATGGTTAACTTTACTTGCTAGAATGTCATTATGGCATACATACTAAAATTTAACTATAATATGTTCTTTTAAATGAATTTCAATCAAATTACTTTCACTCCCTTTCATGTTACATTACAGTTTATTTCATTTAATACTATCATAAAAACTCGGGAAAAATCCCATTACATTTCATAAGTGCATATACATGTAAATGATAACCTCTTCAAGCTTACAAGTTCTGCTGTATGATCTGTTTGAAAATATTTCTCCATAAAAAGAGTGCAATTTAGTTATGCCTAACATTGTCATCAACCAATGTGATAACCTAGACATTTTTTTCATTTCCGTTAATACATGCTTTTGCTTATGTTTCAAAGTGCAATACTTTTGGCAACGAATAGCCTCCATAAACCCCCATCGCCACTATTGTATCACACTCATACACTTCAGAACATGACTACTGTAATGTTCCTGGAATCATGTAGTCTGGAGCCCGCAAAATAAACATTTCTGTTTTAGTGACATTTATAAAGTATTTGATTTTTTACGAGTTCCGCTGTTTTCTTATTACTTCTTTAGGATGTTTTGTGTTTTTAATATTGAAGTCATGGTTTTAGTATAAGATTGATACGAAAGAAGTAATATTCTTAATGGTTTCTACTTTTTCTAAAGATAAATGAACTTGACACCCCTAGTCGGTAATGTAAGTTTTTAAATAATCGTTTCACCCATAGTGTTTGTTAAAATGGATAATTCCGTTTTAGTCACGTCATGTTAGGGTATAAAAGGAGCGAAAGGCATAAAAATGGTATATTCATGTCTTGGCGCCGATTGGAGAATATTACATTAATGTGTAGGAAAAATAAAAAAAAATATGTAGGGAAAATCTGAAGTTCCTTTTTGTAGTGTTTAAGGCGGGTTCTGAACTATTGGGGACTAGGAGAATTATAGTGAAGCATTGCGCTACAGCTTCTAGTTTCCAGGTTCGGACATTCGTGGGGTTTCTTCTTGGCCTCTTAGTAAGCCTGGACCATTCGATAAAGACGGATTAGGGTCAATGATTTGATTCCCCGTATAAGCAATACACTTTGGGACTGTGAGTTTCACTGACATATCGTGAGATTGGTTTATCAGTGAACGTTTTGTGTGCTGGTCCTGTCTGAAGATAAAGCACGGGCGTGACGTAGTGTTTCTGTCTGTGCGTTCTTGGTTTTGGGATAATAAAACATTGATTCTTAAACAATAATCGAATGAATAATTTCTTATCATTTGGTTTTGTGATCAATCATTGTTAATCGCGTGTATATATTCCTGATTTCATATTTATTTTTGGGGGAGAAGTTAGAGAATAGGTTTGAAGTTTCATTTAAAGCTGCACTCTCACAGTTTCACCATTTTTACATCTTTTTTATTTTTTTGTCTTGGAAATGGCATTTTTTGCGTTATTATCTGCAAACCAATGATATAAGATTGCTGACAAAAACTCAGATCGTAGAATTTCATATTTCCGTTCGAAAATTAATGTTTTATGGCTTAAACCGTTACTTACAGTTTAAGAAAAATGCATAAAACATCAATTTTTGAACTTAAATATAAAAATCTGCGATCTAATTTTTTGTCAGCAGTCTTATATTCCTGGTTTCCATGGATTTTCGCAAAAATTGGTTCATTCCACGTCAAAAAAAAATTGTCAAAACGTTCAATCTGTGAGAGTGCAGCTTTAAGGTACCGTGTCTGAGCTAGCTAGGGAAGGAACGTTACACTACCAATAGAAATTAGTTATGGAAACAGAAGATCAACCAATGAAATGATATGTAAAATACAATGTAAAGGTGGCGATTTTCATATTTTATTTTTTTGACAATTGACGAGAACAATTAAATCATATTTGGTAAATAGATCCAAATACTTATGTATTTACAAACTGAAGAAATGATTTTATACGAATAATAACACATAATTTTGAAATGTGTTTACAATGGCAAAAGTTATTATCAGAGAGAACGGTTGACACTGGCTATTGTTTTTTTCATGTTACGCACGGTGCATATTGTACAGCTTGATATTTATAAAAAAAAAGTCAATTGAAGGTAAATGCATTTATATTTTCTCGTACGCATAAACTGTGTAAATCTCCCATTTCATTACAAAAGTGGAAAACACGAAATTCAACTAACAATGGTGCAACATTGTTTATTTACTCTGATATAGCTTATATTTTGATTTTACTTTTGTATTTTAAATAAGGATACATGTAATATGATTCATAATTCATTAGCACCTCTGCATTACTATGTATAATATACCTCAGTATGTGAGAGTGCAGCTTAAAACAAAAACAAAAACACGAAATTTTATGCCCACGAATATAATTGATATCACAGTATCGTATGACTTTATTTTTTCCCAATTCTCAATAGTTCCAAGTTTAAAATATCAGATACTTAAGGAGAAGCAAATGAGAAGCATGGCAATATCATAGGGGAGATCATCTGATCCCAATATCACAGAAATACTCAAATCAAATCTTAATTTACTCATTTTACCATGTAAAAAAACCTTAGTATGATTCAATATCGTGTATGTTTAACATGTGAACTTTTATATGTCGAACGTATGTTTCAAAGATTGTGTTGAGTTAACGTTTTTGTTAATATTTGAAAGAAATAATACTAGAGCAAAAACATCATTCGAGTAAATCGGTTTAAAAAGGGTGCTCATCAATGTTTAAGTCTGTAGGAGAGTGCGCTTGTGTAAGACTTAAAACATGTACGATTTGAATAACCTTTGATGCTATGCGGTTAAGGGAATTGAAATTAAACTTGAGTATTTTTCGAGTTATTGGCATCTAGACTGGCATGCAGCTCCGGTTCCGGTAGTTAGTTCATGAAACTTTATGTGCCTGTATATTAAAAGCCAAGTAAATATCGTTGCAATTAACAAACGTTTTACATGAACGGTAGTATCTGCCAATATTTCAAGCAACCTTAGATACTGGACATGGTGGCATATGCGGCCTAAGCAGCGGGACCACATTTTATCCATCGATAGGTGCGCTAGTATGCCAACTGGTGCAATCTCTGGACCAAATATGTCGATGTGTCAATATTGAGCGACTCGTGGGTCGCGGTGGGGGCGTCATCGTTGTCCGGGCTTATTATTTCACGCAGAACAACGATAAAATCAGCTGTACATTAATATTCCAAATAACCGGTGGTAGTGTTGAGAATCGGACAGAAAAAATACTATCGATAATCGGCTTATGAAACCGGTCAATGATCGATGTTTAATCGATTTAATCATTATTATTTTTTATCTTTGGTCGTCATATTTAAGGCATACATATACAGTACATGCACCAGTTTTAAGCATCAATGTTCCCTTACAATATTGTTTGTACATTTCTTTATATAAATTACATCATTTTTCAGAACGCAACTATCTTTTAGCGTTAACAAGTTACTATTACAGAACAAGAGATCATTAGGCTACAATTTTTGTCCTACATTTAGTAGTGTATACATAAAAATAAACAAAAAGAAAAATATGTATTTCTTTTTGATAATCAGTCAGTAACAAGTACAACCAGCAGTTGAATAGTCTATATGTTTTACAAGGACATTTTCTTTAGACAACTGAGAAAACTAAATTCTTACATGGTAAGAAGTATACCCTAACATGTTTTAAAAATCACTTTTAAACCACAAATATGAGAGGTTGAGAACGAATCCTTTAGCTGTTGAATTACAAAGAACACTTGTAATAAGGTACTGATGTGACTTATTGACTTGATAAGATTATGACTAGATAACTTAACATTGTAAAGTCTTAACATTTCAATATTAACTAGCATTCACCAGAACCAAAACATTTTCATGACACATTTTTTACTGGTAGTCGGTAGCGGTTACGTTCCTTGTTTCTATAATCGATTGTTCAAATTTCACTATCGATTGTCGCCTATGTAGGCCTTTACGATCAATTTTCGATTATAATCGATCATCGGCACAACACTAATCGGTGGTGAGAGCTCGACGTACATGATCAATCAGGGCTGCGGGGGTTCCAGCGGCAGCATCGCAAGCTTCAACAGACACCGTGTGACGCTTCCTATCGGAGTGTACGTAGTGTTGCGTTTCGTACTGCATTATCTATAACAGAATCGCATACAATAAATAGAAACGGTATACTAGTAATAACAAGTACATACTTTAACATTACAATGGTATCATCATGACACACCGTCAATTCACACTCACATTGTTTTGTTATTATGTCCTATCCAGAGGGCAGAAAATTTATATGTACTATTAAAAGAAAGAGTTTAAAACGCTAATTTCAATTTAAACATTACTAGCGACTTAAACACGTTAATGTCCAACGACTTATATCACTTGCATGTACTAGTCTGTCAACCCGGGGACCACATGGACGCGCTGCACGTAGGCGCCTGGCAGATCTTAAATCTTAAACGGCTTTAAAATTGAATGAAAATGCCATTCTTGGTACATATAATGAGATAACAACACATCTGAAGATAGTTAGTGCAGCTTGTGAAATACAAGAAAGAATACACCAAAGGCACAAAATATATTCAAATGTGTTGTTTATATCATTATATGTACCCAAAATGATTTTTATCAACATTTGGTGACAATGATTCCGAGGTCTGTGGGTTATTCGTTCATTCGGAGCTTTTCTACCATTTTTTTCAAAACAACCTCGGATGTGTTTCCAAGAACGGTTTACATACTCAATCCGAGGTTGTTTTCGATAAAAATGGCCGAAGAGTCCGAATGTTATTCGATTCGTTTCTCAAACTCTTTCCATGTGATATAAGTGGGCGATAACTGCATAGTCAACTACAGTAGCGGTAATAGCCGTTACTTCCCTTTGCTATACAATTTATTAAATAATAAGAAATATCATTGGTTGGCATGGCAATAGTTGAAGGATTTTGATCGGAAAATTAATTGAGAATAACATTACTTTGAGGACAATTAGGTGGCATTACAGTGATTCGGAGACAATGCAAATGAGTACAAACGATATTGAAGTGCAAACCTCGTTTGATTGGGAACGAACAAATGCAGAATGTTAAGAAGGAAATAGTTCTGGCTTCCATAACTTTAGTGTTGATTTTTATTTTTTTGATGTTTACAACACATGAACACATCCAAAAAGGTAATATATAACGTGTTCGCTGAAGTTCTTTAGCTAAGAAGGAAAGTGCCTTTGTTTAATACTTTACTCAGTTCAAATTGTGTTCTCAGTAAATATTCCGGAAAGGAGCCTTCATACTTACAAATACCAACGATCTAAAACTGTCAAATATGAATAAACGTAAAATTAAATGTAAATTGTGTGAAAAATGGTTGAAACCCAATTTCATGTAATTGTTGTTTTACACCAATCAAATCGCACGTACACGCATGCATTATTGATCCTCTTGTAGTTTTTAGTTTTTGATACGCCAAGCATCAATAGATAATCGCATGAATTAACATGCATATTACTACATTTGGTTGGTCGAATTCATGTAAATATGCTGTTTGTAGTATATAATCATCAAATTTCCTAATGTTTGTTTTAATATGATAGCATATTCCATTAGTTAATAAGTAATACTTGAATATAACTGCACGATTTGGCAGTGGTAAAAACTGTTCCACTCAAATCACGACCATAATG